>NC_133870.1:5728646-5750614 GCF_044706935.1 Curcuma longa | reverse complement strand
CAAGAAGAAAGCTGAAGAAAAACTACCTTGTAGGTTTTGTCGCCAAAAAAGTGGATTTCCTGGAATTCATCAAGGTATTTCAAGCAGTAAGTCTTGTCCCAACCTCTAGGGAAAACCTACAATCAGAAACAAGCGAGTAAAATGGTGATTAATCTTGCTATTTAGGCCATATATTAGATCTACAAAATATAAACACATGGTGATGCTTATAAGTTAACTTACGTCAAAACTTATTTGGCCCCCGATTGAGAATGTTAGATCCATGTGTGCAAACTTTTCACGCAGCACAGAGACCATCTTTGGTCGTACATTGTGAACCTAAAAGACAATAGAACACAAACTTTCACCAATAGTTCAAGGAGACATCCAATATTAAAGCCAAAACATTGAGCATCATAAACATATTTTACAGAAAAGTACATGCCTTATCATATTTTTCAAATTCATCACGTTCCTCTTGGCTGCAGTTCCTTCCAATTGGAGAGACATTCAACATTCCACTTCGAAACTCTATAAAAGTCCCTCTGAACACCAATAACCCTCAAGGGATATGAGTTGGAGGTATAAAGGTTAAACTGAAACTGTCACTAAAAAATATTCTTCACCACCTTTTTATTGGAATCTCCAAATCGGCAATATAATGGAGACTAAAATTAATGAGCTCCTACACAAGAAGTTAATCTTTTAGCTATAGTCAAACACAGCACCAAATAGCAGTCTAAATATGGTATCTCACCTTCAGTTTATCATCCCCGAGGAATGATTTCAAACTCTGTAAAACATCAGAGAAATCCTTTAGATTACCAAGACCAGAAGAGGAAAGAGGGCAAGAATGTTCTAGTTGTTAAACTTGACCCTAGTCCTGTAAATTTGGTTGGAGTTTCTTTTCAAAAGTTAGTATATGATAGATACTGAAGTAGCATCTCTTCAGTTCCCACTTACAATTCTATAAGTTATGTAGTGTAATACTGAACATCCATTTGAACTCTAAACTGAATCTCTCTTATGCAATAAAATAAGAGAACTAGATCATCTGAAGATGATTAGCTAAGCATCAATGAAGAGTACAAGAAAAAAATTGACGAGGCTCCTTCACTAATAAAAGAATAAACCTCTGTCAATGATACAGACTGTCAGTTCAGGGATAGAAGGTTGCATGATTGTAGGTATGCCATATAGTAAACAGATCCAGTTAAAATCAGAACATCTAGCAAACAAACATTGGTTGAATCCAACAACAATGAACCATAAAAACCTGTAGTAAACTGGATTTACACATCAAATTATTAATTAGAGTAAGTATTGCACTGTAATTAGATAAGAAAAAAACTACATATTGGAAAATGGAGTTATATTCCTGCCTACTGATTAAGTTCTCTTTTTTTCTTCAAAAGCATGTTCCAGAGGGAAAAACAGATCAAGAGTCATTCACAGTGATACAAACCGAAGTAAATATTATCTTGTAACAACCAAGATATAGTATAAAGTTACAGTTACCTGTTGACCAATTAGTTCCTGATTTTTGTGAGCAAGAAGACCATTTTCAGAGAATACATAGTCATAGTCATTTAGAACTGCATAAGAAGGTTAGACATCAGGAGTGTACCACAATGATAAAGAAATGTAAAGATGCATGCAATGCAGTATCTAACTGATACCGCAATAAAATATCAGGACAACCAGCATTGCTTGCCTTCACAAACTCAAGCAGTAAGAAGTGAATAAAACATAATGTCTTCATCTTGAAATCAACCGATTGAAACATTGAACTCCATTCATGCTAATCCATCGAGTGATAGCGTGACAGAAGGAAGATTCAGTCATTGCCAGTAGAAGAGGCATCACTATGTTGTTAAAATAGATTTTTATTCAAGTCAATCAGCCGGTGTTTGGATAACATTTGCGATAAGAACCATTAGCAAAAATGCGGGTTCGGAGTAGTAGCAGTAGTAGAAAAACAAACTTTCTTGCCGTAACGGAACAATTCCATTGAAGATCATTGTTTGCTTTGTAGAATGATTGAAAATCTAGCCTTTTAAATCATTAATAATTCTTCATTCTTAATATACAACCAGTAAATGAGATCCTATCGTTATCTAAAAGTGCAGCCTGCAATATAAATACTGTTTTGACGAAGAAGCACAACGAAAGGTTGGAACTGACCTGAATTTCCAAGTTGTTCTGTAATCTTAATCAGGTCAGATCCTCCCACAACACCTACGGTGACAACCTGCCGAAACGAAGCCACTTAAACATTCGCTGAACTAAGCAAAATCCCACATTTCCACCAAAAAATAGCAGATCAGGGAGAGTGGTTGCGGCCTACCTTCCTCAGTTCCCGCATGAACTCGAGCATTTGCGGCGTTATCGCCTAGGAAAAGAAATCAAGCAAGAGTCAGTTGCAAAGACAGAGGAATTCATTCACTCCATCCTAGGAAGCCAAAAATCAACCTTCCTAGGTGCAGTGAGCGTCCCATCGACGTCGAAAAGAGCGATGACGCCGGACATTCTCGCTGCCATTCCCCACCAATTCTGTAAAATACCGAAATAGTTAGGGTTATTGGATTGGTTATTGGTTAATGGCTTAATGGAGTTGGAGTTTAGGGTTATTGGATCCGGCTTAATGGAGTTGAATGAATTAGAAAATCATTACCGAGGAGTGTACAGAGTGCACCTTTGGTTGCTTACTTTTATCCTTGACTGGTGCTGCTTGTCTGGCTTTACAATGCCTGATTAGATATTCCAAAGAACAAAAACAAAATGGTAATAGTTAAACTAGTGGATATAATTGTTCATTATCTTTCTAAAAAAAGAAATTAGAAGAGGTCTTGATAAATGAAAGAGCCTAATCTAGGTTCTTCTTCCCATTAAGTGATTTGTTTTCACAGCAACAAAAAGCAGCAATTTCAGTATACAGTAATTCTCAAACTGGAGATGTTTTACTTTATTTATTAGGATGTAAAATGTCATCTTGAAATGTACCCATGCAACATAGACTGTCTGTTATAATGACAAATGCCTACAAAAAATTGATCGTGTGCAGATAGAACGCTTCTGCCATCTACACTGTAGGGAAAATAAGTGTTCTGTGCTTCTCCACCACATCAGTAATCGACATGAATTACAACAGAGTAAATAATTGTATTTTATTTAGTCTTGATAATAATTTGATTTCTTAATTGTAATTGAACGAGTCATAAAAGAAGTTGATCCAAGCACAGTTTTGCAGACCAAATTCATGGGAGTCGGATTAAATTTATAAGAATTGGAAATCCTTATACATGTAATGGTTTACAAGATATCAAGCAAACTCAGTCTCAAAATAATTCTTCTCTCTTTTATCCACTCTTCTCTGATCTGAATTCCCTTTTCCCCTGGGATACATAAATGAGATTCCATATTCTCTTGGTTCCAATGTATGCTAGTTATCCTCACTATGAATCCCATCATATCACCCAATGACAACCTTCACTCTATGAAGAAACAGCCTACCTTACTAAGGTTACAACCAATGCCCTCTTGACAAAGACCAGGTGCAAGTTTCATCCTTGCGCCCACAAACAAGATCTGCACCCATCCTACAACTACATCTGCTGCTTTTACAATCACATCATCCAAAATCAAACTTTCATTTGATACATCATCCAAATCTAAGAAGCAACAAGGTATTTAATTAGAAAAAGATTCAATTACTTTTCAACGTGCTTGAGGACGGACACTTTCCAAGACAGTAGTGATGTTAAGTGCTCTTCTACAAGCAAATGATTAACCTTGGTTCTATGTCAACACTAAAAAAGATTAAATTAATGTGTACGATTTAGTCTTTGATCATATTTTGTCTTATAATTGAAAGAATCATATAGGACTACATGCAAGATGAACAAAGGTACTATGAATGGGTTAATTTCATAATGAATTTGTTTCTCTGGTAACTGTCCAAATAAAATTTTTTGACCAACTATTAATCAGCAGTTTATATCAAAATAATTCCTTTCTCTCCTATCTCCTCTTATCCTGTATTCGCTTCTAAAAATCGTCTTATAAGAAATTCTGTGTTTTCTCCACCAGAATAAATACTAAAGGTCCTATGTTTTCTGAGTCTCAGTGAAATAACTATCCTTACCTGTCCACAAGAACAACACTAATGATTGTCAAATTACCATTAAACATATATATTTCCAATTTTTAGGCAAACTTAAACTCATTACCAATTTCTTTGTACTATAGAAACTATCAGTCATTAGATGATCAGCGGGGAGCAACTCTGACATCAATTGACAAATGTCATCGTAACATCATTTTGAGAAATAATGATCTGTCTAGATGTTCAATAACCTTGCAGTAGCTGATAGTTGGGATTAACCAAATGGATGTCTTCCCATACTTCTCTTTCACTAGCCTTTAACATGTTATATAGTTGTTGAACTTCAATTATTGGTATTTCATCTATATTGGAATGATCAACTGCATTTATCGTGTCGTAAACCATTGATTGCATTGCATTCCCATTAGATGATGATTCCCCTAAAGTAGTTGTGTTAAATGAAGAAACAATCGAAGTTCTAATTGAATGGAACAAATAAGGCTCTTCATGACTGTACTAGTTGTAGTAATTACTATCTGACGACCATTATGTGTAGCTCCAAAAGATGATAGAAGGAGAGAAAATATGATATGATGATAGTGACATGTTCAAATAAGATGAACATTTTATAACTACACAAGATGAAAGTTTGCTAAAAGAGGATAAATAAATAAGGTAGCAAAGACGAGAATGTTAAGATAAATAAAAATAAAACTAGTATCTAATTCTAAGAGCATTTAGGTGTAGCTCCAATAGAAGTGAAATAAATTGGAGATCATCTTGATAATGTTCTAAAACAACCAAAAGATTCTACAATTACAAATTATAAGAAATTAGCATGCAGGTGTAAGATGTAAAGGGAGACCAAAGTAATATAATCTGCCATAAAGCACAATGGAGGGATTAGAGCTATGCAATCAACCCCATATGCTTCAAACAAAATGACTTTGATAAGGACAATGATGATAAATTGAATTAAAGTTGAAGATATGTCTTATGACTGATGGAGGGAGTTAAAAACCCAACTCTATTTGAGATAACTAAATGATTCAAAAGATTTAAATATTACTAGTTATGTAACTAATTGAAATAGATGGCATTCACAGAATGCTTTTTTTCACCATGTCAAAAAGTTGTTATCCACATGCCAAGGCAAACAATAATTTACAATAGATCATCATTGTAATAATTGAAGGAACTTATAGAAATTTGATTCTAGTCCAAAGACAATTTGCAAGGGTAGTGTCTTTCAAATGAGAATGGGAAAACAAAGAATTCTCAACTTCATACCTATGTAATTGGCGAATCTGCATCCCTCCTGGTGCTAATAGTCGAAGACCAATTTGCAGAAGAACATTTTGCATGGCGTAGTCACTAGTAACACAAGCTACACTTGACTCTGATAAGGACTTGAGCATCCAACTCTGTTCACTGCTCTGGTCATCTATATAAGTGGTGTCGATACTTTCATCAGCCTGACTATCCAATTCTAAGTTAGCTAACTCTTCGCTGCAGTCATCATTCCCAGCATCATCATCATAAACAGAATCAACTGCATACTCTGAGTTATCTTTCTCAATTTCTAAAGGAGTAGATCCTATGTAAGTCCTAAGTCTGTCATCTTCTACACCTTCATGTGAAGGTTGTGAAGAATCAAAATCCAATGCTGCCTCCTTATGATTCCACTCAATTTGTTGTTCATTTTCAAAATGTTCACCATTGGTTTCAAGTTCATTAAATACAGGATACTCTACCTCACCTCCATCAGATAATTCAACATTGCCTCCAGACTTTGTCCCCTCCACTTCTTCGTGGCTGGATAAGTGATCATCTTCCTCCATTTCTTTGGAGGACTCACGCCTTGCTTTCCTTCTTAAATATCTTCTATGAGTGCTCCGTCCAACTGCAGGTTGCCAATCACCTGCAATTTCAGTGTCTTCACCTTGAGAGGCATCGATGCCAGAAGCAACCATCTTTTTCCCCTCCAACACAATCTCCTTCTTGGGTGCAAAAGATCTTTTAGGCTTATCAAACTTCGTACGCCCTTCGACATGCTCATCAGGTATGGAAGCAGACGAACTGTTAGGTTCAACTTGATTGTTCATATCTCTCGGTCCAAGTATTTTAGAATTATGATCTCGACCTCCTTCAGTTGCTTCTTCCAGGGCTTCCCATTCTGCTAAATTAGGAACATTGGAACCCCACCCGGGCATTTTAGCCCCAGGTAGGTTCTTCACATTCATCACATGAAGCGGAGGCGGTTTGTCCCGTAGATGATCAGTTCCATGGATCTGGGCTTCTAACATATAAGCTAGAGCAACGACCTTAAGGTCTACATCTGAAAGAGTTTGCAGATCCCCAGTTTCTCGTGCAAAATTGACAACTGTTATAGAGACATGTCAAGTAAGTATAGCACCTTCAGAAAAGTACATCCATATGAAGACTTAAACAAATCCAGTGGCGCGGCGAAATAACCGACCGACCTTTCTTGATGAATTCAGGAGAGGGTTCCATGGTCTCGACGGGGAAGGGCAGGAAGGAGAGGCGCTGACGCGACGCATGATCGCGGACCTCGTCCAGGACCTCGGGCACAGACACGAACTTGTCTGCGGAATTGGCAAGTTTGTCGCCATGGATCAGAGCGTTGGCATCGAGCACCGCCACCGAGATGCCTTTGCTCGACGTGAGGCTTCCGAACACTCGCGTGGAGATCGTCTGTTGGGGATGCGCCGTCGGCTTCTTCTGCAACACCGAGCTCCAGCACGCGGGCTGCGCCGGAGGAACCGAGGCAGCCACCGCAGGAGAGGGAGACGAGAGCGCGCCGTCCATCGAACCGACGATTTGTTTTTCTCCGGCGCAGTCGGTGCAGCAACTCGGGAAGATACGGGAGGATTTTTAGGGTTTGTGACTTTGTTTTTACAATTGCATTTTTTTACAGCCTGGAAATTTCTAAAAGCCAAATCATATTTTTTAAAAAAAAAAAACTCCCCCAAAAAAGAATCCTTCTCCTCTCCCCTCCCCCCCCCCCCCCCCCCCCAATTTTTTTATTTAAATCGAATCGGAGTAAATGGGAAAAAAATTATTTTATTAAAAAATCATATAAAATAAATCTAAAAAATTTAATTTTAAAAAAAACTTACATCGTTTATATTTTTTAAAATTTTAGAATTTTAATTAAAAAATAAAATTTTTAAAAAACAACCACGGGAGGAGAGGAAGACGAGAGCGCATCCACATCCAAGGAATTGATGATCATGATATTTTCTTCTCTTGACAGTGCAACCGCAACGGTACAGCAACTAGGGAAGATAGCACCGATAGTAGTATTTCTAAGATTTATGTATTATAAATTTTGTTTTAGTAAAAATTTAATTAAATTGAATTAATCGATCGAATTAAATTAGTTTTTTTTAATATCAATTATTTCAATTCGATTTTGATTTTAAAAATTTTAATTTCGTTAAACTGAACAGCTAAATCTTAAATCTTTAATTTTGAAAATCAGAGCGTTTGGTTTGAAATTTTTTTTATTTTCTATTTCTGGTTTTCAATTTTCTGATTTAATTTTTAGAAAATAGAAAATGTGTTAGATATGATATACTATTTTTCATTTTTTGAAAAAAAAAAATTATAAAATACGTTTGGTGTGGTATTACAGTATGTAGTCACATTTTCGCATTTTCTATTTGTCAACCATAGTTTCTATTCTCCATCGAAAATTACATTTTATCATTTTTTAGAAAATTAATTCTCATTTTCCAGAGAATGAGATTAGAAAACACAAAGCAAACAATAATTTTTAAAAAATAAAAAAATAAAAATGAAAAACGACCAAACCAGATACTACCTTAAGTTTCTAATTCCAAATTAATTAAATAGAAAGTTAAAATTAAATAAAAATGAAAAGTTATATTAATTAAGTCAAAAATCAAATTAATCGATATTTTATCAATTCAATTTATTCCATTTTTATTAAAAAGTTGGATTGGTTTGATTATTTTAAAAAATAATAATTTGTTCGATTTCGATTAACTCAATTTGATTTTAATCTAATATTCAACCCTAATTGAAAATTTATTTTAATTTGATCTTGGTTTGCTCTAAGATAGTGGTCTGAGTCTCTAAACTCTAGACGACCATACTCAAACATTCTAGTTCAAATTTAACATAATACTATAACATCTCTAAAATAATCCAAAATAAATAATGAAGGTACTTTTGGACTCCTTGAGACCTTAAAACTCATAGGACTTGAAATGGGTTTAATTTGAGTTTTGTAGGTCGATTAGTAGATTTTGATCGAAATTTATTGATCAACATAAGCTATTTAGATTTTTACAAATTTACACTAATTCAATAGAGTTGAGTGAGGGGAATATAGATATGATATCAAATCTTAATTCTAATCAAGGGGGGGCCTGATGTGAAGAGACCAAGCCCAAGTTGAGCTTGATAGGTTCTGTGTTTGACATTAGGAGTTTGATTATATAATTTTTTAAAGATTATAAATGATAAAATTAATCAACAAAATAATTAATTTTTTATTTGTTTGATTCAATTTAAATATAATAATTAAATTTAGGATTGAAAAAATATTTTTAAAATTAGGTATGTTTTGAAAATAAAATAAAATTATGATGTGTCTTTTAGAAATTTCAGAAATTTATTTCACTGCACTTTTTTATTGATAAAAATCCGCTTTACTTTCCGTTAGTTCACTTTTATTATTCTACCGCTGCACTTTTTATTGAAATCATAAAGTCAACAACGAGGTTCATCTGGACCGTTCATTCCTTATCCTCCTCTTTTGCTTCATCTGGAGCGTTCATTGCTTCCGTTGCGTTTTTTTCTCGATTTTTTTAATATATAAGAACACTCGCAGGGCGAAGCGATCGGCACTGTTGCGTTCATTCAATGGCGAAGCGATCGGCTCCTCGTGCACCACCGGCGACGAAGGGGATGAAGAAGGGAAGGAATCCGACTGAAGTGATCAGGATCAAGCGCCAGCCCTGCGTCCGATCGTTTCCTCCGGGTCTCTTAGCGGTCCCCCCCTCCTCCTCCGGCATCCCGGCCGCTGTGGTAAAGATTGAGCGCCAGCCCTGCGTCCGCTCGTTTCCTCCGGGCCTCGCCGCCGTCGCTGCACCTTCCTCCGGAATCCAGGCTGCGGTGAAGTTTAAGCCCCAGCCGTGCGTTCGCTCGTTTCCTCCGGGCCTCGGCCCGGCTGTGGTGAAGATTAAGCGCCAACCCTGCGTCCGCTCGTTTCCTCCTGGCCTCGGCCCCGTCGCCGCCTCTTCCTCCGGAATCCAGGCTGTGATGAAGTTTAAGCGCCAGCCCTGCGTTCGCTCGTTTCCTCCGGGCCTCGGCCCGGCAGTGGTGAAGATTAAGCGCCAACCCTGCGTCCGCTCGTTTCCTCCGGGCCTCGGCGCCGTCGCCGCCTCTTCCTCCGGAATCCAGGCTGGGATGAAGTTTGAGCGCCAGCCCTGCGTACGCACGTTTCCTCCGGGCCTCGGCGCAGTCGCACCCTCCTCCTCCGTCATCCCGGCTGTGGTGAAGATTGAGCGCCAACCCTGCGTCCGCTCGTTTCCTCCGGGCTTCGCCGCGGCCGCCGCCTCCTCCTCCTGCGGCAGCAACAGCTACTGTTCGGGGAGCGCCTCCCCACCGATCGACGATGAGCTCCGCAGCACGGCTGAGTCTCACTCTCGATTTCCTCCTTCCCTGGCGTTTTCCAATGCGTCCGGAGATCTGTCTCCTCGGTCGCCGCCGCCAGCTTGTGGCTGCTGCCTGTGCAACTACAGCGACGACAGCCTCATGAGTAACACGGCGGAATTCTCGCCGCCTGCTGATGTGCATGACTCAGCAACGCCTTCTGCTTAAGATGCTGATGATCTGAAACCTGCTTCCAGTATCGTATCGCCTGCCTCCTTCGCCGGCAATTTCCGTTACTTAATTACTGCATCCATACAAACATCGATCAGGACATAGGCGAGCTAGCCGGTTGAACTTCTTGACCGCCTCGCTAACTGACATCTCTCCTTGTCGGAATTCCAGGAACTCATCATAATGCTTGTTAGTAACACGCATATGAAAGAACTCCTCGAAAAACTCTGACTCGAAGTCTGTCCATTTCATCTCATTCACCAGTCTTTTGGATTTAACCCTTTCCCACCACATTCTAGCATCACCCGAAAGGCAGAATGATGCACACTTAACCTTTTCATGTTCTGGCCAGTCTAGCAACTCCACAATACTTTCTACAGTTTTGAACCAGGCCTGTGCATCCCACGGTTCCCCAGCACCTGAGAAAGTCTCTGGCTTCAGTCTCTGCCACTGGATCAAGTAAGCTTCCGGTCTCGTACTCCAGGGGTAGGACCTGCCAAAGATACGGGGTAACTGAAGGTGCGCCAGGTGTCATGGGCTGGTGAAGGGAGGTAGCATTCCCTTGCTGATTCATTAAAGTATTTATGGTCTGTTGTTGTTCAGCAAGCTGACGCTGGAGATCAGCCACCAAGTGTGTCAGGTCAGGCTGATTATCGGTTTCATTTCTTCGGTTACCTCTTCTAGCCATGGTTTCTGAAAGAATAGGCTAGTGTAAGATTATCCTTCTTACGTATATTCATGCACATTTATACCTTGTAGCCATGCTCATCTTCATACATAATGCAAGGCTAGAAGATTATCATTCCTACCTATTTTCATGCATATTTATTCTTAACACATTTCATATCATAAGGTCATTGGATTATTGTTTCCATTAATATGCATGCATTTAAAACATTCTTCCTCATATAACCTCCTTATTTTTTTCTTTTAAAGTAACATTATACTTCCATCATGTATAGTTTCATTCTTCATAACTTTCTCATTCCAAATAACATACTTTACTAATACAGTAAATCAGGTATGAGTTTTCTTACTTGGAAGCGGCAGGATACAGGCTTGATGTGTGTGTGATGAGATGGCAACGGCTCTGATACCATTCTGTAACGCCCGCCCTTACGTGGGCCTTGACGGACGCTACAGTTTACTCTTTCATTCATTTAAACTTTACCACATACGAAAACCACGAAACTTCGCAGCGGAAAAACATAAAACATAACATGGCAATGGTTGCATATGTGATAATTAAACATATATTTACATGCATTTAAGGTTTAGATTAAGTTGGTAAAACATCTTGAACCAACATTAGCAACATCCATGAAGATAGTTCAAATATAAAAAGAATGCAAATATAAAATTCATATTTCCAAGGACTCAGCCAAGTCACCATCACACACATCTTCATTAGCCTTTTCCTGCTGCTTCCCTCGGTTCAGTGACTGCTAAATGGATCTGCAACATAAGAAAGTAAGACTATAAGCACGAATGCTTAGTAAGCTCCTTTCCTACTCACAAAACCACACCATATCGATATGCATTGCCTTGCCATAAAACATGCATATACATTAACATTACTTAAAACATATAAACATGTCATTTCCATAAACATAGCATTGACATAAGCATAACATTTACATAAACGTGACATCCTCATAAACATATTCCTAGCATGACATTCATATACATAACATTCGTATAACATTTGAGTATACTTTCATCCTTAGCATTAAAATCATGACATACAAATGATGAACATGTCTTTTAAAACTTATTATCATAATAGATCAATATACTCATCATCATCATTCTTTGGGATCCCTGGCTTGGTACCTAAGCGCGCTCCCTCATAGTCACTGGGGTAGCTAACCACCAGCCTAAAAGGGTCTTACCAGGCCCAAAATCGCTGTCTTGGTCACCTGGATATCAGGCCCAGAGTCTAGATATTGGTCACCTGGATTTGTTTAACGACAACCTTGGAAGTCGGGTACCAGCCATGCATTAAAGTAAAATAATGATATACATGCTTTCTTTTCATTTTCATGAATGTTCCTTTCATTTCATGCGAACATTTACGCATCATTCTCATTTCATGAATGTTCCTTTCATTTCATATGAACATTCATGCATCATTCTCATTTCATGTTCTATAGCATGTTATATCATATCATAACTTATCTTATCATAACTTCATTACATATCCTTGCCTGAGATACGTCATACCGATTCGACCAAACCCTAACCTTCCTTTAAGGTGATCGAACCTTCGTAAAGCCATGGTATCTCATTTCATTTCATTTGATATCATATTTACCAGATATAACATCATGGTCAACGTTATTCAACTTCTACTTTAATTAACCCTAACCTTTAACAAGTCCTAAGTTCTTAGGGTTAAAATCTTCTTAGGGTTCTTAGGTTCTTAACTCTACCATAATCTTTGATATCTTTGGTTTACTATAACCAGTCTAAGTTTGGCTAACCTTGTAAACTTGCATCATAATGTGATTTAACCATTTGAGACCTAAACCAAGGTCTTAATCGATCAGAGGATCGATCAAGCCTCTTTGAATCGATCGAACGATCGATTAAGCTTTATTATCATGTTTCTGAACAGAAGGTTTGGTAATCGATCAAAGGATCGATTACACTCCTTCTTAATCGATCAGAGGATCGATTACAATACGTAAACCGTTCACCGAAGCCTGGTAATCGATCCAATGATCGATTAACCCTCTTTAATCGATCCAGTGATCGATCCGTTGACGATCTCCGTTTCTCATTAAACCGTATAATCGATCGGGTGATCGATTATACGTCTCTTGTAATCGATCCAATGATCGATTACAATATACCCTAGTTGATCTCTTGATTGATTAACACCCTATAACTATAATCAAACTATCCTGAAACCTATTTGTTCAAGCCGTCTAAACCTAGACCTAAACGTGATCACAACATAACGTAGCATCCTTAACTCTACATATAACCATACTGTAATACCATAAACATAACAATAACATGGCATAACAATTAACTTGACATCATACGGATGATTATACTACATCACGAAGCACAATACACCCAATCAGACATACAAACGATCGCTATTATGCTGCAGGAGGGGATACTTACAGCTCTTGTGCTAACTAGAAAGGTGACCCTCTGTTGACCAATAGACCTTCGTGACCTCTTCAACCTCTAAATCTCAAAGCTCCAGCAACTTCGGCAGAGTTTCGACAAGGAAGAAAAGAAGAAGAAGGCAATCCCTCTTACTTATAGGCCTAAGGGTCGGTAACATAACGTAGTGTGCATTTACCACAGCATTAAGGATAGTATTAAGGTGTAATAAAGCAAAAGCCTAACGCTCCTGCACGGTTCATTTCCCTCGATGGTTATACTTTTTACATGCCTTATCATTTAACTATCATTCCTCTTATCATTCCTTAACATTAAATTGCTAGCACTTATGGCTAACTCATGCTTCATACCTTGCATGAGGTCCAAGGTTCAAATCCTTGGCACCTCTTCTTTTTCTTTCCTTTTCTTTTCTTTTGTCAAAGCCTACATACAACATTAACTTATAGACTCATTAGAACTTATCCTACTTTTGATTCATTTAGGGTTCTAACCCTTTAGCTTAAGCCCATGTTTAGTATTTCTACTAAAGATCTCATGGCCAGGCTATTATTCATAAATATCCAGGAATTATCGTAGGAAAATTGCGGGTGTTACACAGATAAATCCAAAAAATCCAACAACAACTCCAAAAGAACATAAAAAGGACTTCGAAACCCATTACAACGAAAAATCCAAAAGAACCCAATCTGCTCTGATACCAAACAATTATCACATTTTGGGAGACGACTATCCAAAAAATTTCGACAGCATCTCTCCTGTAATAATGACATTTTTCTGAATACATATATTATAAGGCCTACACGGCCACAATAAGGCCTATACGGCCACAATCCATACATGACAAAATACATAACAAGTACTAAACTATGTGAATAAGGCCCACACGACCACAACCAGTAATCTATCACACACACCAAAAATCAAAACATGTATACGAAAGTCTACACGAGATAGAACAAGTTCTGTAGCAGAAACATAACGAAATCCAAGTTCACACAAACACGAGTACAAGTCCAAAACCCTGACACTCACAGAAACTCTACCAGTTCACAAATTATTGGGTATAAAACTAAAAATCATAGCGGAAATTAGGATCCCTCGAGCGATCCATGCGAAAAATTTGTACAAGTTTAATATACAAAATTTATAGAATATGGGCCATAACCATGTCACGTTTAGCTTATATGTTGATATATGCTTTGTGCTGTAGGGAATCCTTTATAACAAAATCAAAATTCGCAGCGAAAATTAGGATCCCTCGAGCAATCCAAGCAAAAAATTTGTACAAGTTAAATCTATAAAATAAGATCCTATTTAATAGGGTATACCTTCGTTGCGTGCCCTTCGCTTTTCCCGCTTGTTCAAGGTGTGTCAGATCTCTTGCACGTTCAAGTGTACGTGCCTCTATGTGTATCCACACTAACACTCTTTCACCTTTTGGAGAAGACTTAGGTTGTGCTAGTAATCTCTAAAGGAGAATTTGGCCAAGCAAGAAGAGGGAGGGAGAAGAATGAACCAACCAAGAGTTTTGCAAGAGAAAACTCTTTTATACTCATGCCATGAATACCAAAGGTTTTTAGGCTTTTGGTATTCCTCATCAATGCATGATTAATCCTATTAATCAAGCATGATAATTTCCATTCATGTAACCTCCTCCTCTTCATTGCATGATTAATCCACATTAATCATGCATGATAAATCAAAATTCAATTTGATTCAATTTGAATCTAACTCAAATTCAACTCATGCATGATAACTTCCATGCATGTAACTTCCTCTTCTTTATTGCATGATTGATCCACATTATCATGGATGATGAATTAAAATTCATCTTGGTTTAATTTGAGTCTAACTTAAATTCAACCAACTTGAGTCTTACTCAAGTTTAGACCATCCAATGAGCTTAATTATTCTTTTAATCAAACTAAAATGAACCCATCTCTAAATAGAATGTTATTTGTATGTGACCCAATAGATTCTTGTAACGTTGGCAATGTTTCTAAAATCCATTTTAGAAACATAAGCAATGAGTGCATCTAGTAATGCATCATTACTACCCAAGTGACAAGAATGTCGAGATTCGACATAACCTTCGTGACTATGATAATGTATGACCATGTCCTTCTATCCTCGATATCTAGATTGATCAATGAGACATAGACCGTGTCATCCTCTTATCAATCTTTATGTTTCTTGATCCCCAAGTAGACACACTCAAGCAAATGAGCTCAATATCTCATATTGACTTATTTGAGCATGACCATGCATTTTGTGGTCCTACTCTATCAAGAGGTCGTAAGATATCACTCCCTTTATATGGGAGGGATAGATTTCATTTATATCACTCACATCCCTCCACATAATTCGTCACATACCCAGTGATCGTCTTTATGGTCCACCCTGTTACGGGTGACGTTTGATGATACCAAAGTATATAACTCCTTATGTAGGGCATCATAGTGACATCAGGTCTAAGGACTATTTATATCAATAGTCACATGAGAAAGTTTATGACGCTTATATAATGATCCATGAAACTTTCTCACGGCGGGTCAATTCAGTATATATTCTCTAATATATACCCATGTGCCAACTCGATATCCCATATCCATGACTTGTGAGATCAAGTCATCCAGTTGATCTACATGTTAGTCTTAGCGCATTAATATCGTCCCTGAATATTAATGCTTGATTAGGAATGATTAAAAGTAGTGCTCTCTATATCATCTCACTATCGATTCAAATAATCGATATGATATATTATTAGAACTAGCTACCCAAGGACATTATTATATTAGTTATTTGACACAAATACAAAGTAAGTATAATAACTAAAAATCTTACCTTTATTAATAATAGAATATGATACAAAAGTTCCTAGTCAATCATCACATAATTGGCTATAGGACTACTACTAACAATCTCTCACTAGCACTAGTGCCATTCAATATAATATCTAATACCCAGTGACATAGTGTGACCATCATATTTTCTCTGTGCCAAAGTCTTGGTCAATGGATCTGCGATGTTAGCATCTATCAGTACCCTACATATTCTCATAGATCCTCTATCGATTATTTCTTGAATGAGATGGAAGCACTGTAGTATGTGTTTGGTCCGCTGATGAGAGCGAGGTTCTTTAGCCTGTGCAATAGCTCCATTGTTGTCACAATAGAAGTCTATAGGACCTACTATGCTAGGAACTGTTAGGATATATACTATAAGCCTAGCTTTTGTATGAACATCTTTTTGAAATAAGAATCACTTTGTTCAAATGTTTGCATTTTATATTCTTTATATATGTTAATGCAGTTGTCCACTTAATTTATATTATAGCTAATATGGTGTGTGGTGTCACACAGAAGATCATGTTATCAGTTCCTTATAAATTATAAATAGTAGCTCACAACCAAGATGGATTGGGACAAACCATTGGTATGGTTGTAGTGTAATTAGTATTAGTTTATCTTGACTATAAAATTACATTAGTATACTATGTGTGTAGTGAGCAGGACTGTTTGAGGTTGTTCGATTTATACTGACTATATAAAAGAACAATATCTCTGTTATTATGGATGTGCGTGTTCTTAATCTCAATATAATAACAAACACATATACTTAGTATTTATTTCTTTAATTTGTCAATGAGTGAGATTTATTCGTTAAATCAATAGGCCTGATGAGTTGGGAGATAGTACTGTTTATATGGTGTGTTGTTGATTATAGAAGGAATCTGTATCCTAATTATTTAGGTTGATGATGTCCCCTTGAGGAGCTCATAAGGATTATCATGTAAACCCTGCAGGTGGACTTAATCCGACATGTTAATAAAGTTGAGTGGTACTACTCTTGGAATTAGAAGTTAATTAATTGAGTTGCCAGTAACTCATTTAATTAATGGACATACGATATTTTAAACACAAAGAGATTAACACACTCATAATAAGAAGGTGATGGAAGCCTGAAATTCCGTTCCATTTAGTTCTTGCCAGACAAAATTTTTCGAAGACGGAATCTTATCAAGCAGCCCTCATATTCGATCAACTACGTGCTTGATCGATGCATAAGATCATTGGGCTCTTGTATTGGTATTTGGATCCATATATAAAAAATTTTACGTAGTGGAAAATAAATTGTACCTTTCTTCTTGAGAGTGTGTAGGAGAAGTTCTTTACCCGAAGACCCCTTGATCTTCTGTTGTATTCCTCTCCTCTTCTTGGACGTTGTGTGGGCAACGATCTTCCAAGATAAACCACTAAGCCTTTTCTTCCTTTCTTTTGTTATCTTCCTTCTTCTCTTCTCCTTGTTGCCGGTTCTAGCCAAAGAAGCAAGCCACCGCCGACCCTAGCATAAAGGGAGGAGGAACCTTCCTTCACCGCCGGCCCTAGCACCAAGGGAGGTGTAACCTTCCTTCATTGCCTTCCCTAGCACCACCAAGAGAGGAGGAGCCGACCCTAAAACAAGAGGAAGAGGTAGAGAAGGGTGGGTGTCGGCCCTAGCAAAGGGAAGAGGATGATTCTTAGGGAGATACCATCGGCCCTAAGAAGCAAGGTGGAAGAATTAGATTTGTGTATTTTTCCCTCTCCTAATCCTCCCCTTTTACAGCTATGCCATCTTACAAAATTTAGAAAGAATCTAACAAACTTTTCTTATTCAGATTTAGTTAGAAAAATCTAATAAAATCTCTTGATAAGATTTTGTTAGTTTCTTAATAAATTTTTTTAACTAAATTTTGTTATTTTGTTAACAAAATCTCTTAATAAAATTTCATTAATTTCTTAACAAAATTTCTTAATTAAATTTTATTATTTTCTTAACAAAATTTCTAACAAAATTTTTAATCATATCAAAATTTTGTTTACAGAAGAAATATAATTCTTAACAGAATATCATAACGGAAATTCTTAACAGAATTTCTTAACATAGAAAAATTTTTAATAGAATTTTCAGAAATTCTTAATAGAATTTTCTAACCGAAATCCTTACAGAATTCTCTTAGGTGGATACGAGGCTTTATCCAGAGGCTACAGTAGGGACCTAGAGGAGGAATTGGTTTTGGCCTCCTGATGGGCTTGGGTTTCCTGTGTTCTCCCTGAACACCCAACTCAAGTTCATCAATAATAACTCATACCACTAAAGGGTTATTATTGAACTACCGCACCAATCCCATATTATAATATGAGCTCGTTATTATCATGAGTGCATTAATCTCCCTGTGTTTAAGATATCGTATGCTGGTCAATTAATTGAATTACTGACAACTCAATTAATTAACTTCTGAATCCAAGAGTAGTACCACTCAACCTTATTATCATGCGGAACTAAGTCCACCTGCAGGGTTTACATGATAATCCTTTTGAGCTCCTCAAGTGGACATCATCAGCCTAAATATTAGGACACAGTTTCCTTCTATAATCAACAACACACCATATACATAGCATTATCTCCTAACTCATCGGACTTATTGATTTAACGAATAAATCTCACCCTTTGATGAATTAAAGAGATACATACTAAGTATATGTGCTTGTTATTATATCGGGATTAAGAGCATGCACATCCATAATAACTGAGGTCTAGTTCGATTATATAGTCAGTATAAATCGAATGACCTCAAACGGTCCTGCTCAATACACACAAAGTGTACTAGTGTAATTTAATAGTCAAGATAAACTAATACTAATTACACTACAACCATTCCAATGGTTTGTCCCTATCCATCTTGGTTGTGAGCTACTATTTATAATTTATAAGGAACCGATAACATGATCTTCTGTGTGACACCACACACCATGTTATTGTTGGGACCGATGCGTTCGTTAGAGGGGGTGAATAGCGATCTTTTCGAACTTTCCTCCGAAATCGTTAGCGGAAGCAAAAATAAAAGCAAAGAAAAGATCACAATCGCTAACCCGTTAATTTACTTGGTATCCACCTCTACGAGGTGAATAATCTAAGGATCCACACACACCGAGCACCTTTCCACTATGAAAATCCCTCCTTTTCAAAGATCACTTTGAAGGCGGAGAAACCCTTACAAATAATCTCTCTTCCTCTTACAGAAATGAATAGTGAAGTATGGAGGAGAAAGAATGTAAAAGACAACACTTGAAGATCTTACAGAGATGATAGAATAAAAACCACATCATCTTCAATCTTGAATATATTTTTTTAGATTTTTCGTGATGCCAGTCGACTGCCCTAAGGGTCAGTTGACTGGTGGGCTTTAACGGTTAGTTAATCAGCATTTAATTAGCCAGAGCCCAACGGTCGATTGATGAATAGTACCAGTCGACTGGAGCAGTCGACTAATGAACAGTACCAGTCGACTGATCAAGCTGAAACTCCCCTTTCAGCTTCTTCTTCAGCCCTTAGCCTTGACGCAAGCCTTCAAACGCCTTCCACAAGCCTCATGCCCTTCCTTGCACTTGCTTGAGACGTTTTCCTCAGCTTTGTTGTGCTAAGTCTCCCTTTGCCAAGAGGCTGCGCCTCCGGGACTTCACCTTTGCCAAGAGGCCGCGCCTCCGGGACTTCATCATTTGCCAAGAGGCCTCGCCTCCGGGACTTCACCATTTGTCAAGTCTTCTAACCTGGACTTTCCTGTGAACTCAATTCACACACGTTAGATCACCAACATTGCCTAACTTAAACTCATTTTAGCCAAACATTAAAATCCAATTCACTTGGGGCAAGATTGCACCAACAGTTATCTACAATATAAATTAAGTGAACAACTGCATTAACAGAAAATGCAAACATTTGATAAAGTGACTCTCATTTCAATATTATTGCAAAATAGATGTTTATACAAAAGCTAAGACTTATAGTATACATCTCAACAGAAGGAGCCTATATAGTAATGTGTGATTGGTGCGGTAGTTCAATAATAACCCTTTAGTGGAATGAGTTATTATTGATGGACTTGAGTTGGGTGTTCGGGTTGAACATAGGAAGTCCAAGCCCATCAGGAGGCCTAAACCAATTCCTCCTCTAGGTCTCTGTTGTAGCCTCTATATATAGCCTCGTATCCACCCACTTAACCTAATTACTACTCCCCCCTTCTTGTGGTCGGCGGCCTAGAACAAAGGAGGAGGCGGCGCCCTTTAGAAAACCCTAATTCCCTCTTGTGATGTTGGCGACTTGGAACTAAGGTGGAGAGGAGGAGGCGGCGCCCCCTAGCAAGGTTCGCCTAACCCTAGATCTCTCTATTGGTTGGTTGGCGGCTTGGAAGCAAGGAGGAGGTGGCCGACGGCTTGGAGAAGAGGAAAGGTGGCGGCGCCACCTAGTAAAGCCTAGTTCTTCTTGTGGCCGGCGGTTAAGGTTTTTAAGGAAGGAGGTGGATGGTTATTATCTTGGGAGATCGTCGCCCACACGACGTCCAAGAAGAGAAGAGGAATACAACAGAAGATCAAGAGGTCTTCGGCTACAAACCATCATCCATACAATCTCAAGGAAAGGTAAACTAGTTTAATTTCCGCTGCGTAGTTATTTTCTTTGTATGGATCCTGAATACCAACACAAGAGGCCAGCGATCTTATGCTTCGATCAAGGTGTGCTTTGATCGGTCAAGAACTTGCTTGATCGATCAAACACATGTCTGATCGATCATGTGGGTTGCTTGGAAAGGTTTTGTCCCTGTATAATTTTTTTATCTAGGAGAAATTGAAACAGGACAAAATTCCAGCGCCTTCAAGTGGTATCAGAGCAGGTTTCTGGCTCTGTGTGATTGGTTTCTGTTCGATCTAGATTATATGTAAACTCCTTCGTGGAGTATAGGATCGATGAATGTAAATTATTTTTTGTTGTTGCGGCTTGTATCCTTGCTATGCATGGTGCTATATTGATGACCGGAGGCGCGACTGAGAAGGAAGCAAGATAGACACAACTACATGATCGGTGGGCGGCATACTGAAGAACAGTGGATATTTGATGAGGTCATAATAGTTGGAAAATTTTTTTTCATATTTATTGTCTATATGTTGTTTTGATATGCTATTATTTTGTTAATGCATGTTTTTAAAATTCCTCATATTAAATAACTAAGTAGGAGAGGGATTATTTGAATGAATCTCATAGTCTCCATTACTGGTTTGTAAGTGATGCATTCAAACTCGCGCATTGGCTTTAAGTGTCTTCCTCCATATCAGATGAGTTTGTTTGCGGATCACTAGATCAAACTTCTTTTATGGATGATTATAGAAAATTATTTAGGTATGTGTGATCTTCTCCATCTGAAGGGGTACAATCCTAAATAATGGACTTAGTATCAAGTAATGGTATACACTTAGGTGCATTTGATAGTATCCTCCTCATCGGAGTCACTGCTATTATTTGTGTGGCCAAAGATAAACCAACTATTAATTTTATTTGTCATAAAGTTAGGTTGACAAGATAATAAAATTAATGGATAAAACCTCCTCTTACAAATGTTTGAATTAGTATACGTCCACACTATCGTGGCATACAAAATTCATGGTGTTTTGAGGTGTTGGTGAATTTAAATTATATTGTTTGAGGAATTAATATTATTTTAAATTCTAAAGTTTTGACCAAATATGTTATTTTGTGATTCTCAGGATTTCATTATGGCTTTCAATCCACTTGTTGTTATTCTAAAAGAAAACAAACTTACTGGTCCAAATTATATTGATTGAAAACGAAACTTGGATATTGTCTTAACTGCTGAAGAGTACAAGTTCGTACTTTTTGAGGTCTGTCCTAGCGTGCCTGATAAGGATTCTAGTGAAGAGGAGATAGAGAGATATAGGAAATGAGTTAAGGCAGATGAGATGGCACGGTGTTACATTTTGGCTTCCATGTCAAATGTGCTGCAACATCAGCATCAGGCCATGTCTACTGCCTATGA